>NC_054387.1:88295676-88305676 GCF_017654675.1 Xenopus laevis
TATATATATATATATATATTTATATATATATATATATATTTATATATATATATATATATATATATTTATATATATATATATATATTTATATATATATATATATATTTATATATATATATATATATATATATATATATATATATATATATATATATATATATATATATATATATATATATATATATATATTTATATATATATATATATATATATATATATATTTTTTAGTTCATGTTGTGACTGGTCCTTAAAAGAGAGAGTGTTGATAAAACCATCAAATTCTAAGAAAATGTGCAAAAAATATATATATATGAAAACAGCAGCCTGCCAGAAAGCATTTCTCTCCTAAAGTGCAGGCACATGACCAGGGGCAGCTGGGAAATTGACAATGTTTAGCCCCATGTCAGATTTCGAAATAGAATATAAAAAAATCTGTTTGCTCTTTTTTGAGAAATGGATTTCAGTGCAGAAGTCTGCTGGAGTAGCACTATTAACTGATGCATTTTGAAAAACAGGATCCCTTTAAGTTATTTGTATATGTAATGCTACTAAAAGCAGTATTTGTCCCTTTCTATTCTCAGCCCTGATGGCTCAGACTGTTGATGCAATGTCAGACAAGGCAGCTGAACATCGGCAAACAAGCAGATCTTTTCCACGATATGCCACAAACGGCAGGGCTATATTGGGGGTAATCTGAACGCTCAGCCCTATGGCTGAATGATCGGATCACGACGAGCGCATAGGGCACTGACGGGTCGGTCGGGAGAAAAATCAAACATTCCCGATCCATATCATGTCCAGATATCGATCGGAAAGACCCGTCGGAGGCCTCTATACACGGCAGATTTGCTGTCAAATTGGTCTACTCTAAACGACCGATATCGGCAGCATTATCTGCCCGTGTATGGCCACCTTTAGACTTTTGCAACATTGTAACAAGCAGGAGTTAAACAAATGCTGCTTTCAATAGCAATTGTTTTTACAAATAACTTTAAAAGAACTAAAAATTTCAAATAAATGTATATTGGAAAATTGCTTAGAATGATGTTTTCTTTTATGAGGCAAACTTTTGTTTTTGAGTTGCCCTGCTCCCTTAATTCAAAAAAAATTCTCCATGCCAGACACTTGCAGCTTAATATGATGGCAGAGCACTCTGGTGGGTACCTCTTTCCACTTTGATTGTTGCATATTTAGTATGCAAACTATACTTCCCATATGCTGATTGCCAAAGAGGGAGAGAGGTTAGACAGAAATACAGCTCTGCCTTGAAATTAAATGGGCTTGCTGGCAGTGATCTCAGGAACAAGAACACGGAACATGCACACTGAAAGCCAGGACCAATGGGGTTCTGGTTTAAAATGTCATTAAGGGGGTTTAGCTCCCCTTTTAAAGGCAACAAAAAGAATGGACTGTGTTAACTCATTGCACACTCCCTTGCAAAGAGCCACAGCAGGGTCTTCTGTGTAAAAGCCCTTAGAATCTTGATTTTATTTGACTCGGTAAGTGGCTTGTATGATTAATTCAAAATCCTGTTACATTTATTTTCCAAAATAATTCCATGATTGTTATTCATTTTTTTTTTTTAGCACCAATTGCTCGCTACACCAATGCATTTGGAGTGCCCCAATCAAATCAGAGAGTGATTAAAGGTTCAGTGGTAAGTTTTGCAAAAAAACTATATCGAATATTTACAGTACACTTGATTAGCAAAAAGTTGTATTTTAACTAGATACATTCACCTCCCTTCCTTAATCTTGGGGAATTAATAGCCATAGTTTGGCATATTTATTCCTAGACTTTTAAAGCGTTACAATGCTTTCAATCAAAGGATAACACAATGCAAAGTCCTAAGGCTTGAGGGCACATAAAGCATTGGCTCCACTGCTCTTAGACTGCACTTCCTTGCACAGCTCCATTAATCTGCACTGAAAAGTACAGCTTCCACTTGCATGCAGGCATACGGAGGCCAGCTCAGAATGCAGTCAGTGAAACTGGTGCACGCATAAAGGGGTCCACCTATACCCCTTAAAATGTGTTAACAGGTGGTGTTTCAGGGTTATTTCTCTCCCTTTATTAAGCTCTCACAACCCATTTAAAACAGAACACCACCATCACATAATCAATTAGCTAAGAAAAAAGCATCATGGTTCAATGGTGTTTTATTTGTACAGTGTACGGGTTTAAAGGTATATCCCTACCCTGTTTACCTTCACCATGCATATTACAACTTGATTATACAAATAAATACTGATAATCCTGTATGTGTGTGCATCTAGCTATCTAGCTATATCTATATATCCTATATAATCCTATATAATCCTTGTTTGCTTTCCCTTTGGCCAGTAGCCTTACTCTTTAGTATATATATACACACACACACACACACACACACACACACACACACACACACACACACACACACACACACACACACACACACACACACACACACACACACACACACACACACACACACACACACACACACACACACACACACACACACACACACCACACACACACACACACACACACACACACACACACACACACACACACACACATAATTCATTTTTTATTCTTGATTTACAGAGACCAGGAAAGGCCATTAATTTCCATAAAGGTACAGTTCTCATGCCCATTAAGTAGTTTTATCCAAATGGTCTTTTCATGTTATTGTGGTAGACTTATAACTTCAGCTAATGATATTATTATTTGAAACAGATTCAGTACCGGTTCAAGAAACAGGAGAATTGGACCAGGTAAAATAAAAATACCTATGCATTTGAAATACTATTTCACAGTACATTATTTCATATAAAATCGTCAACTTTAATACAATTCTACATTCATGTGAAAAATTATTTTCCCCTATTATTGCATATTTGTCACAATGAATGAATGGATTTTATAAACCAATATTAGGCAATATTAAAGGAGAACTAAATCTTAACTAAAGAAGTAGACTAGAAATGTTGTACATTATGTTTGGGCTTCTGTACCAGCCCAAGGCAACCACAGCCCTTTAGCAGAAAAGATCTGTGTCTCCAAAGATGCCCCAGTAGCTCCCCATCTTCTTTTCTACTGATTCACTGCACATGCTCTGTGCTGCTGTCACTTACTGAGCTTAGGGACCCACTCACAATATACAGTACACATAGAATAGAAATGTCACAATATAAGGCTGATTAGGAATTAATACAGATAATTACTATATGGCAGCTCAGAAACCAGTGCAACTATCATCAGAATTAAATAATAAGCCCTGTAGCATCATCTTATATTACAAGCCAACATAATTTTCTGCTTGATAATTTGCGATGACCGCTAAGCTTAAATACTAAACAGCTGCTCAAAGCCCATGTGTGTGTCGCAGACACTTTTCAAGATGGTGATCCTGTGACAAGAGAAGTCCTGCATCATTGCTTCTATTGAGAAGAAGAAACTTTAGCCTGGTGCAATATGTTCAGTATATAAAAAATGGCATTTTAAGCCATATTAATTTTTAGGGTTTAGTTCTCCTTTAAACCTAGTATTAGGCAAAGAAATCTGATTAACACTGTTTTTTAAATTCTGTTTTTATTTAAGGAACAGAGTTAGAATTTTTTATAAGTACAAGTTGGCTAGAATTATATGCACACATTTCCATTTGGAGGAAAACATAGCCTTACAGTAGCACACAGAGATTTGATAAATCTCCCAAAAATACTTTCCCACTGATATAATGTAAATTTTTGTGGGAAACATGCGCCTCACCCAAGTTTCCTTGTGAGGTTATCCCAATGGTGATTTACATTATAGCTGGTGGGAAAGCCTACAGTAATGTAGATTTTACTGCAGGCGACAAATCGTGCATGGGATATAGTGATGTGCAGGCTGGCCTGATACCCAGGGGACCCACAGGTTTACCCGTCTGCCTGCCCCGCCACCTCTGTGACATCAGAGACGGGGACAGGTAAGGTGCAGTATATAAGAGGAAGCAGAACGGAAGGGTTGGGTTAGGGTCTGGTGCAGGTCGACAATTTGTCCACCCACACATCACTAATGGGATAGATACTATAAGGAGATATTAGAAATGTAAAGGAGAACTCATTAACTTTATGGTAGACTAGATGAAGCAATTGTTTTTTTTTCTGCTGTCACCACTGTCTGCTTCTTGAATCTTGCTTATTTTGACCAATCAGAAAGCCAGAATGTACATTAGTATAGATTGGGACATGTTTTTGACGAGTCTCATTAAAGTGTGACAATTCTGTGTCAAGCTGATGTTCAAAAGGATTTATAGGAAATATTATCCAATAAATAAGCATGTGTTTGCAGATGTTACAGTGTACCATGTTCCTGGTTTTGTACAATAGCTCGTGGGTTATGTTGATCAGTTATATCTAAATTTGTTTTTATATAGTTACATTGTGTCTAATCAGCACCTGAGTTTAGCATTGGAAAAATAAAGTGTGTGCTGCCACAAGAAAAAATATATACTGTAAATGGTACCACTCTAATAAACCAAAAAATATCGTTGTTAAGTGAATAGCAGGGAGATCCACTCACAGTTCATCTCAGTCCCAAGGTGCAAAATCCAAAACACTATATCCAAAAGGAAGAATGCGAGGATCTAATAATCAAGAGCTAAATATTTTTTTAAAAAAATAGAAAATTTATTAGGACATAAAACCTAACGCGTTTTGTGACTGATAGGGCACTTACTCATAGGCATCAGAGTTTAGCATTGGGCTGAATTGTTATCCCTGTAGGTGAACTGGGAAGAGCCTTTTTGGTGATTGTATTGGGTAAATCTCTTTTGTGTGTGTGGCTGTACATGTATGTACTACACTATATGAGAATCATTCTCTTGTTGTCTATACCTCGTGCTGGATGAGCGCTGGTTTCCTTTCGCAACTCTGAATTGGATTTCTGTACATGTATGTATGCAGCTCATTGTTTTAGGGGCCATAATTTTGTGCCATTATAGTTTTATACTAATGGCACGTGTATAAATTGTAGTGGAAAATGAATTACTACAAATCCACAAATAATAACAACAGGCTGTAACTCGGTTTTACTACTCATCAGCTTTCTTTTTGTGGTTCCTTTGTGGTGTGTACCAGTGTATATAAGCAGTTGTTCCCAAATATAAACCACAGAAGATAAAATCTGGTAATGTGCAGAGAGCACAATTCCTACAGTGCATGCCTCCCTCCACACAATTCCAGCATAATAGTGTGAGAAACTTTCATAAATGCACCAATTCAGTAGCAGAGTAGTACAATTTTGGCAAACTAACATAATGCAAGTACCTTTGTGAAAATCTACAATGAATGTTCATTTTTCAGCCATTTTTAGTGCTTTGACCTTGTGTTCATAAATGAGCCATCCAATCGCTGATTCATTTACTTCATTATCAACCCAGAGCGTCTCCAGGCTGCTGCTTTGATGTTCTGGTCTGTTTCATACAAAATAAATTTCCTTTGTGTAAAAGCTACATGTAGTGTAGTGCATGGCCTAACAGTATAGTAGGGACCCATAAGTGGCCTGGGGAGCCCCCAAATTGGCAGGTATGACTCATTGCTGTGAAATGGGAGAGTGATGTTTTATTTTCATATACAGATTATCCAGTAGCACACTGTAATTACATTTTTCAGTCAGATTTTCGACGTTGTAGCTTCACCCTCACTGTAGCCTTTTGGTATTTTTGATTTGTATTTCATAGAGGGTGAGGTGATCACATTAGTTAGTGTCGCAATTCTGGGGAATTCAAGCTTGCAGTTTCATTTCATGTTGTATTTTATTTGTTCAGCGAATTAAAGGAATAGTTTCATCACAGGGCATAAGTAGAGCCTTAACTGTCATCGTGCATTTTATAAGAACGATTTACTTTTTTATTTTGTTATAGATTTTCAATAAAATAATGGCAGATGTTATTTTGTGTAGCTGCTTGTATTAAGTAGTAGCTGCATTTAATTTACAATTCATACTTAATAGGCCTGATTTAGTTAGGCAATTTTTTTTACATGTAATTCTTCAGTATCTGCTAATGTATTTGGAATCATTCAGAGCAGATGATCTGATGGCATTCACTTTTTTATTAGCAATAAGCAATCTCAGTGTAAATGGCAAAGTACTGAATAATGTTTTGTAGGTTACCAACTTTAAATGCCTTTACACGGGTGTGTCACACTCAAATGACACATGGATGAAATTAGTAGGTAATAGGTCATAGGAGTTTTGTGAAGGGCTACATGTATTGCTGGGGAAACATTCTACAAAAATAAAATAAACACCTTCACAAGAGGTTTATTCCCTATGCTTGACCTCTGTTCCAGCCGAGGAAAGTTTTTATTGCAGGCTGCACTTCCATTTTATCTGACGTTCCCAGCCATCCCTCTGGTAGACTTAGACTTGGAGCAGGTCTAAGTTTAGGTAATGGCAACATGTCTCTGCAGCAGAAACTTTTCTGGGCCAGTGCATTGTCTTCCTTAAAGCAGCGCTGGCCGAGAGAGAGAGATCTTAGCAATTGAATTTACTGGTGTTGCCTAACAAATAAATAAAAAAAAGGGAGTAGCCTACAAAATATGGCATGTATGTTATCTGCAGTAATCTATACGAGTAAAGGAAAGTTCTTCAATAAACAATACAAAACCTTGCCTTTAACAGATTGAAGACGATCGCTATGTGGTAAGGAAAGAAACCACTGGGTTCTGCCTTATTATTGACTGCGTTGGAAATGATGCAAGTAGGTAGAATAAATGGAGTATTAAGCAAAAAATAACATTTTATGTATCAGAAATATGTGGTTATTCTTCTTTTATTGTCTAATCTATATCTAACTGCATAAACTCTGTAGCACACCTGCTTTCACAAACCATTTGCCAAACCTTTAAAAAGCATCTAGATGCATTATTGAAGAGTATTGAATGTTTCAGCTTTTGGGGTCAGCTGCACAGTAGATAACTACTAAGCTACGGCAAGTGCATTTATCTCAACAGAAGAAGGGAACAAAAAGTTCATATGAAAAAACATAAATCCTGTATAATTTGTGGACACTGCAACTTTACATCATTATTTTATTATAAAATACTGTATAAAAGTATTCGTGCATGTGAATTATAGTCAGTGTATAGAAATCACCAAACAGGTCTTATTATACTTCCATCATTTGTATGAAATGAAAAACCCAATGTCACAGATAAAGTTGCAAAAATAAAGGGATGAATTATCGACTCTCTCTAATGATATTTGCTGCTGAAAAATGCCAGAAACTATATTGTATATATTTTAAAGAATTGGCAACAAGGCTTAATGAGCTTCTAGTGGGAAGTTATGAGGAGAGAAGTAAACAAATGAAATTTTTAAGAAAAATGTTGCCTTACCTCTAAAATATATTAAAATGTCAAGAAACCCAATAGGATTGTTTTGCCACCAACATGGATTTATGCAGCTTAGTTCCCATCAAGTGCAAGGTACTGTGTGTTAAAGAGTACAAAGAAATCCATCAAAAGTGAAGAATATTTCTTAAACAGGACATTATGGGAAATGGAATGGTATCATAGTGCTTGCAATACAAGGGAGCTCTGCACATTAAAACATAGAGCTGTTGGAATTATTGTTCCCAAACCATACCTATACTTTACTGTACAGTAATTTTATGTGACTTATCATATTGGTAATTTGATTGCTTTAAAGGGGTTGCTCACCTTTAAATTAACTTTTAGTATAATGTAGAGAGTGATCTTCTGAGACAATTTGCAATTAGTTTCCATTTTTTATTATTTGTGGTTTTTGAGTTATTTAGCTTTTTATTCAGCAGCTCTCCATTTGCAATTTCAGCAGTTTGGATGCTAGGGCCCAAATTACCTTAGCAACCATGCATTGATTTAAATAAGGGACCATAATATAAATACGAGAGACCTGAATAGAAAGATGAGTAATAAAATGTAGCAGTAACCATACATTTGTAGCCTTACAAGGCATTTGTTTTTTAGATGGGCTCTGTGACCCCCATTTGAAAAATAGGAAGAGTCAGAAGAAAAATGCAAATAATAATATATATATATATAATTTATAACATACTAGAAGTTACCATAAAGGTGAACCACCTCTTTAACGCATACAATTTGCAAAACTTCATGGACTAAATATTTCTTATGTCCCCACAGGTTTATTAGAGAACACATTCAAACGTCTGCATTTCACAGTCCGGACTCATAGGTATTGCCTCATAGAAGACCTTGAAAGAATTTTAAAAGATGTGGCAAATATGGAGCAGCACAAAAACCATGACATCTTTGTTTGCGTTATCATCAGCCGTGGGAGTTCCAATTCCATTTTCTGCATAGACTCCAGTTCTCCGGGATTCTCACTTGACAGAGTTAAACACATTTTTACTGGGAAGTCCTGTCCGCATTTGGTTGGAAAGCCAAAGCTGTTCTTTATTCAGAACTATATTGCTCAGGAAGATGCAGATCTAGATAACCTGATAGAAGCAGATGGGCCTGCGTCAGACTGTGCTCACAGGCCGCCTAAAATCCCAGTTGAAGCAGACATTTTTTGGAGCCATTGTAAGGTTGAAGAAATGTATCTACAGCAATCACCAAGCTTGCCCTCTTTGTATTTTAGATATTTGTCAAAGTTACTGAATGATGTGGAGAAAAGGTAAGAATACAGCAGTTTATATTACTGCACGCATCTTCGGATAAAAATCTCAAGGTACCTCTCTTAATCTAATCCTCGCTGAAGGTGAATTAGTTAAAGTAGGTCATTTATATCTTTTTACCAAATTGATATCACTATCCTAATCATTATCAGCCCAACGAAATAATAATAATGTTCATTCATTGTGGACAAACAAGTTTTTTTTCTGTATCTAAAAATAACAGGCTGTAGCTGGGGAAAGGGAGGAGTTAGTTTTACAAAGGGCTTCTTAGTAGACTACTGTAGGAGTATGACGTAGAAAGTGGCTTTAGTTTCAATTTAAAATTTTGCCTTGTTCAGAACAACAAATTAAAAAGTCCATTGACATTTACTAGTTAAAATAATGAACAAAAAGTATGTTCAGCACAAGTCCTAATCATTGCACTAATGTTGAAAAGTTGGGTATTCCTTTAAACTTTCAGTGAAATACATGACCATTTGAGTTGACATGGCCAGGCAAAATTGTCAGAATATTCCAAGTGGTCTAACCAAATCTGGGCATGTATGGCCAACCTTAACTGAGGCCAAATAAACAGATACACTGAACTTATAAGCTAAATGAATATTTGAATTCTAAACCTTTAGGGGCTTATTTATCAATGGTTGAGTTTTTTACCCAAAAAAATGAGTTTTAGAGGGTATTTTTCAAAAAGCTTGAAATCGTTCAAATCAGAAGGTCATGTGCAAGTCAATGACAGAGGTCACTTGAACCATTTAAGGTGGCCATAGACTTAAAGATCCGCTCGTTTGGCGACATCGCCAAACGAGTGGATCTTTCCCCGATATGCCACTAAACTGCGTGGCTAAAAATCCAACCTTCCTGATCGATATCGTGGCCAGATATCGATCGGGATGACCCGTCGGAAGCCTCCATACACGGGCAGATAAGCTGTCAAATCGGTCCAAACGACCGATATCGGCAGCTTTATCTGCCCGTGTATGGCCACCTTTAAAGTTGTTTGTATTTTTTGTAGACTAGTTTAAACAGGAACATAGTGTTTTCTGATTTTTTTTTAGTAATGAACCCCCCTCCCATTGCTGCCATCTTCTGTCAGTTTCCACAGATTTCTTGGCTGTCCTGCAGTCCATGTGGACTAACTTTGGAAATTTGCATATGTACTGTGGAGTGAAATCAAAATTTTTACTTTAGAGCTCAAGTATTGTCTGCTCTCCTTCACTGGCATTTTGTATATAAGGAGGAAAGCAAATCCACTTTGATGCACTCACCCCTGTAGCTCCATTGACAGGCTTGACATTGGGCTGTGTGGAGCTACACAGAGTGGATATCGGCTCTGAAATTCTAAAGTAT
>NC_054387.1:88313176-88318176 GCF_017654675.1 Xenopus laevis
ACTGCTTCCCCAACCAATATATTTACATCTTTGTGCAGCATATATTGATCACAGACAGGAAACGGGACCTCCACAGAGCCCCTGAACGATCCTGTGTTCCTTTAGGCTCATTCTATATTAGGCATATTATCTGATGGTGTTTTTCATTTTAATAATATGGCACCTGTGTTGAAAGCCTTAGTTTTATACTAAGCAGCATATCCAGTCTGTAGTTTCTGTGCATGTTTGTACTGACTAAGCTCTATTTATCAAAATGCAAACTATTGTTAGAAGTTTTTTCTACTTCCCATAAACTAGAATTTTCTCAATCAAACTCAAATGTTTGCTTATTTATTAAATAATCTGAATATTACAATTCATTGGAAAAAAATGGAGTACCACAATATTTTTTTTTTATCATTTTCAGTAGGTTGAAAAATTCAAAAAACTTGCATTGAACAAACGTATCTTGTGAAACATTGTTCTCTTGTTTATATCAGTGTAAATAACAAAAGCTTACTAAAACTTATGGGAATAAATATATGATAGTTTAAATTGTAAACATCTTTTTATTATATAAAAAGTGAATATATTATTCTTCTGAGAAGGGTTTTATTGATGGTGTTTATCTATTAATGAACCTACAGGTGTACACGATTTCCCCTAGTTACCGAAACAGCCTCTGTGCCCTTCTGTTCCTTCTCTGGAATGTGCAGCAACATTGTACATGTCCCCCACTTTGCAGAAATATCTGGTGTATTGAGCCAATTTGCTGCAGTGTGTGTGAGCTCTGACCTTTTCACTATTGTGCCCCTTTTGCACATCCCCATAGCACAAAGCATTTCTTAAATCTAGCTAACTATTCCACTGACTTACAGGCACTCCTGCCATAGGGCAAGGCAAGAACTATACCTCAGGTGGAAGTTCCATGAAAGCTGCTTTTGGTTACTTACCCCCATATCTAATAAAAGGCACTATGTGTGCCCTGTAGCAGTAACCAATAGCAACTAATAAGGTATTTACTTTTAAAGACGTGACCAGTAAATGCTAGCTGCTGATTGATTGCTATGGGTTACTGCCCCTGGGCAAACTTAGTGCCTTTGTAAGAGAGTGAATTGTGTTGTGGGTGAAAGGGTTAAAATGTTGTTTGTGAATTATGTGATGTTAATGAGAATTTGCATGTAACACTGTGTAAATGGTTATTTCAAAAAGCCACTAGGTAGCAGTAGAGTGTTATAGTTAGCAGCAATACTGTGTTCCAACCCCTAGAGGGAATTTCCCCAAACTGAGTATAAAAGGGCAGCCATAGTCAGATGCTTTTCGATGGGAGGAGGCGGCAAAGTGATGCAAGAGTTTCGCTGAGAAGAAGAACACCAGCCCGGAAACAGGTAGTTCACTAGGTAGGAAGTTTCAGTAATAGCTGGCACTAGGTGTCAGAGATAGGGAGCAAGAAAGTGTAGTCTTTTGCCCCGACAAGGAGCGTAGTCGGATTAGGATCCGGGGAATAATTCCCAAGATAGGTTAATAGTGGTGAGGTTGTTAGGCAAGAGACGGTGGAAGAAGAAGACTTCAAGTCCAGGTGGCTGGTACCCGCCGGAGTGGTCAAGGGGCACTGGTCGAGTGCCGGATGATCGAAGCGGGGGACTGGTGGAATGGTGAAGGGGTGTAGTGGTGCAATAGATCACCGAGCCAGACCGATGAGGACCAGCAGGTTGTGAGTAAAAAAAGTAACCCTATTGTAAACGCTGGGTAGTAATGCACAGTCTACCAAGTCGGAAAGCAATCGAAAGTTTAAAGTGGAAACGGCAATTGAAAAGTCTGTTGGAATTTGTATATGACTGCCAGTGACGTATCAGAAAAATAAATAAAGTTCATTTTTTTTAAGAATTGGTGTATCCGACTTCTTATGTTTGGGGGCTGTGTCAAGAAATTCCCCTTACACCTTTTATTACATAAACCCATTAAAGTGCTGAAATTCTGTTTTTGAAACTGAAAATGCAACTCTTTTGAATGCGTGTGCTCTCTGCACTAGCAATGTGGCCCCTCATTGCCCCTGTAGGAACACAGGCATGTGGGTGGGGAGGAGGCTTGTGGGCGGGAGCAGTTATGCATGCCCAGGGCTGCCATCAGAAATCACGGGGCCCCCACAACAAAATTCTCTGGGGCCCCCTTGTCACGCCCCATTGTCACGCCCACCCACTCATCAGTACAAAGGCCACACAGACGAGCACTAAAACTATAAATAAAATCATTTTGGCCATAGGGTTATTAAGCCTGCCTCCACATCAAGGTACACTCTTTAAGCAGGTACCTTATCTAACCTAAACTGCACTCGGTTTTAGAATTTCTAATGTGTAAATAAGAGCCATTTGGTTTAACCCCTTGGTCAAAAAATAACCAGTCCTAATAAGGGAAAGATGGAAATGTGTGTCTCTTTTTTCGGAAAATATGCACCACTGGTGAGCAAAAAGCTAAAAATAACTTCCCCCATCTAATATGCATGTCGAATGTACACACACACATTTATTGCACAACGCTATGGACTGTAGGCATTTTACAAATACATGTTTAAAAAAAAAAAAACAAAAAACTAAACTAAAAGTGAATTGGCAGCTTGTAAATAAACATAGGCCATCAATAAGAACTTTGATTCGTATAAATCAAACACACCACATTTGTACATCTTTATATACAACTTTATTTTTATAACAAAATAATTACTTTGTATGAATAAATGACATTTTAGGACATATAAATAGAAATGTCCTAAAAACAACTTCCCCATCTAACATGCATGTCTAATGTATATCCACATTTATTGCACAATGCTATGGACTATGTAGGCATTTTACAAATACATGTTTTAAAACCTACTATAAGTTATTAAAAGAAACATTTGTGGCCAGGGCCCCTTTAAACATTACAAAAGCAATTGGTGGCCAGGGAATGGTTATTAAAAGTGACCAGGGGCAGGGCCCCTTTACAAAGTACCAAAAATTGCCAAGCGGCCAGGGCCCCCTCTACACACTACCAAGGGCAAGGGGTAACATTGATTGCCAGGACCCCCTTTAAAATTGCCAAAAAATCATTGGTTTGCAGGAGGTAACATTGGTGGCCAGGGCCCCTTTAAAATTTGCCAAAAAATCATTGGTGGCCAGGGTAGGGGGTAACATTGGTGACCAGGGCCCCCTTTAAAATTTCCCAAAAAATCATTGGTGGGCAGGGGGTAACATTGGCGACCAGGGCCCCCTTTAAAATTGCCAAAAAAATCATTGGTGGGCAGGGGGTAACATTGGTGGCCAGGGCCCCTTTTAAAATTGCCAAAACAATAATTGGTGGACAGGGCAGGGGTAACGGTTGCCAGGGCCCGCTTTATATTTGCCAAAAAATAATTGGTGGCCAGGGAGGGGTAACATTAGTTGCCAGGGCCCCCTTTATAATTGGCAAAAAATAATTGGTGGCCAGGGCAAGGGGTAACATTAGTTGCCAGGTGCCCCCTTTATAATTGCCAAAAAATCTTTGGTGGCCAGGGGGTAACATTGGTAGCCAGGACCCCCTTTGGCCAGGGGGGTGTTAACATTGGTGGCCAGGGGGGTGTTAACATTGGTGGCCAGTGGGATTTACCTGTCAAGTTCACCGGGGCCCTTTCACGCATTTTCTCCTTAGTGACGTCTTCTTACTCAGCGGCGGCTTCTCTTTTGGCGGCGGTGGATCTTCTCTTCAGGCGGCGGCAGATCCTTGGCAGGCGGCAGATCCTCTTCAGACGGCAGATCCTCTCTTCGGACAGGTATTTCCAGCAGCTGCGACAGGTCACAGGCATCTTATATAGGGTTGCGCCCGTGCATAAGTATGCATGGGCCGCAGCCAATCGCATCAACCCACTGACCACCAAAGGGAAGGGCCCTATTGAATGGGGCCATGGATTGCTTTTGTTAAACCACAGCTGAAGCCCAGTGATGTGGATGTTTTAGGCCAATGGCAAAGGCTGGTGAATGCTTGCATCATTAGGCAAGAATATGGCCAACATCAACACATCCTCCATAATTTCCAGGTGTCTTCACTGCCTGGCAACCTCATGCCTACATTTTTTTTTGGAAGAACACACTTAACTATAGAGGATAGTGGTTTAAGGTAGAGTCCTGCGCGTGTCCATTTTTTGGAACACGTACCCGCATTCTTACCCGCTTGGACCCGCTACCCAACCCGCAAGTACCTTATCCGCAACTCGCGACCCGCTGACCATCAAGAATCAGGAAGTGCTGTCATTGTAAACCGGAAGTGACATCATCGGAAGTAGTCGTGATCAGAAAAAAAAGGAGTAAAACAGGAAGTGCTGTCATTGTAAACCGGACTGACGTCATCGGAAGTAGACGTGACCAGAAAAAAGGAGGTAATATCGCTATTGAGAAGACCCTTGGCCCGACCCGCAAACCCACAGAACCAACAACCCACGTCTATACCCACACCCGGAACTTCTATCCGCAACCCGCAGGGTACTGCAGGTTTTTGCGGGTAACCAGTGGGTACCCGACCCGCTGCAGGACTCTAGTTTAAGGGCTATTTAGGCATTCATCATATGTAGAATAGTGTACAGGTATGGGGCCTGTTATCCAGAATGCTCAGGACCTGGGGTTTTCCAGATAATGGATCTTTCCGTAATTTGGATCTCTAAGCTGTCTACTAGAGAATCATGTAAACATTAAATAAACCCAATAGGCTGCCAATAAGGATTAATTATATCTAAGTTTGGAACAAGTACAAGGCACTGTTTATTATTACAGATAAAAAGGAAATATCACTTTTTTTAAAATTTTGATTATTTGGATAAAATATGGTCTATGGGAGAGAGCTTTCTGCATAACAAGTTTCCAAATAACGAATCCCATACCTGTACTTAGCTTCATTATGTCCCTCTAGTTCAGTTTAGATCAATGACAGAGGGGGTGTTTTTGTCATCCATTTTTTGTGACCGAGGCAAAACACATTAAGGGGCCGATTCACTAACTTCGAGTGAAGGATTC